>NC_090818.1:81495142-81510142 GCF_000390325.3 Nicotiana tomentosiformis
CACGGAGAAGCCAATCTTGCCAAGTCTTGAATACTGGGGTTCTCACTGAACGAAGTCTTTCTACTAGAAAGTCTCCGCTATGCGGAATAGCAAAATAGATAGAGGAAATAGTCGCTCAAGTCTCGGAAACCGTTCCCAACATCATCCAAGAAAGAAGAGCGTACTATGGTGCTTAATCTGTCCATGTGGGAAAGCAAGTACTCCTAATCGGCTGTTGCAAGCTGCTGTCCAAGGAAGGGCGGCTAATAAGCAAGTTGACTCAGGTAGGGGGAGAGTCTATTGAGCGTAAGGTTTGGCTTCGATAAAGTAAGATCCTCACGATCCGGCATTCATAAGGGCAGAAGGTAGGTAAGCAAGAAATCTCGGTATCTCTATCGAAATAATCTACTTTTTAGGGATGAACCTATTGAAAGGCGTTGAAAACTTCCAAGCCTTTTCTGTAGGTGAAGAGTTCGAAAGTCTTTCTTTTAATAATACTGGTAAACGTCATGAGATAGGAGGTTTTATTAGTCGTCTATCTCGTTTATTATATGGTGATAGTAGTCTCTTTCATAGTTTTCTAGTCAATTTAAGACAATCATTTTTGTGCAAAGCAGAGGCATTACGTGAACCATTTATAGAAGACTATCGCCAATACCCATTTATTGAATCATTATCGCAGCAGGAGGAGGATATTAATGATAGGTTTATCGCGATTGGTTATCGCTTTTTTCCAGGAATGAGTCAGTTCCATATAGATGAATATCTGCTTCCACAATCAGTTGTACGATTAGAAAAACTATGGAATTTTCTTTCTTTAGTTTATAGAGGGTCCTCTCTCTCTCCCCATATGGTTTACGATTTAAGCCGTAGCGGGGTCGGTTTGCATGGTGTGGCCATCGACGAGAATAACTCTACCCGCGACCTTAGTGGAAGTCATGACCAATATGAATGGATTTTATGGGCGTTTCATTGTTTCGGTGATCTTGGGTGTTGGTTGTATCATCTGGTACAGCTTTTGTCAGGGGCTGCCTCATGAGCGCCCCACTCATGAGTCCTTCGCTCCTATAGAGTCGTATGATGTCTTTTTAAATACTAGTTACACTTCTCCTCTCTATAATAAGATAACTTTTCTTGAAGGATACGACCTTACTGCAGCAGTTGAGTATGCCTTTGAGCATGTCTTACCATTTTCTCAGATCGATCTTGCTGTTGGCGAGAACAAAGATCTCTCTCATAGAGTTGGTTTGGGTGTGATGCTTGCAGTCTTTCTAACGCTAGGTATAGTACCTAGCCATTCTATAAATATATACCAAGAATGATGATGATGTTAGCCCTTCTATATCTATTTCCACTTTTTTTAAAGATCATGACAGGGGAACCACTGGTACGAAAATATCGAAGATCAGAAAGATGTATTCCATCATCAACACCAGAGGCACCATCAGAGGTAGCATCAACATCAGAGGCACCTTCAACATCCAATAATGCTTCACCCCCCATTCCTAAGATTTCTAGCCCTGTCTGGGTAAAGCCATTTTTAAGGGAGTCGGCTTCCGTTATCGATAAGGAAATATTGGAAAGTAAAAATATTCGTTTTTGGGCGCATCAAAAAGAAGGGGGTCATCTAGAGAGATACATAAAATATCTGCTTAGATGGGACACCTATCATTATATCTGTTATAATGATTGCAATTTGATTTTCGGGAGAAATAAATTTGGTCATCCTTGGGTTCCTTATGTGCCAGACAGCAGAGAACTTCCTGCCCCATACCGATGGGGTCGTCGTCGTTTTCGCATTAGATCGCCCGAAAGAGGGGGTTTAACAAATCTAATCAAAAGATCTTCCCGAATAAAAGAAATAGAAATAAAGCACGCAATCCGCTATTCCTATTGCAGAGATCATCGATTCGTTTTACTTTTATGCTGTATGCTAGGGTTTGCAATCTGGTGGGCATTGGCGCCAGAGATACTTCTTTTTAATTCAACTAGCATTTGCATTTCTCCCAATCCCGATCTTCTTTGTCAGGTTGCTCGCGATACCTATATACATAATATATGTAGCAGTCACCCGCAAGTACTATCTCCCTGCGATTGCGGAGAACCTCTTAATAAGGAAGTCAAGGAAATCATAAAGGAACCGCCCTTTGACCCTTTAGGATCTATAAGCAGAACAAAAGGGGCAAGTGTATTCCTTGCTTCCATTCTATTGAGTTTAGCATTAGCAGAGTAAATTTCAATACATGGTGTATATATCCACGCATAGGGATAGAAAGGCGAAGGTTTGCAATGGACTAGTCGTGCTCATAAGCTATTGCGAGGGCCTTCAACTATATGGTTGGGATACTGCGGAGTAGAGTAACTGGTTAACTCATCAGGCGGCATCCCTGAAGATTGCAGGTTCAAGTCCTGTCCCCGCCTTGCCCTCCTTTCCGCCCCCCCTGCCTCATATAGTTCATAAAGAGAGAGTAGTATGACTCTAGCAGGAGCCAGAAGATAGCAGCCCTAGAGCAAGAGAGTAAATTCCAAGTTTAAAGAACCAGGTAAAGGAATTCAAGAAGGAAATTAGGGGGTTTACAGAAGGTATGCAGTCAGAGTTGGAGAAAGGAAGTGAAAGGAGGAACAAGGATCTTTCCCCCGCAAAGGAGGCGACTGTGCACTTTTTTGAAAGGAAGCTTTAGCATCAGAGAAAGCTAGTTCGGGGTCGGTGAACAAAAGAAGGCTAGATCTTCAGTAGAGAAAGAGATAGACTGAGATCTCAGCTAGAAGAATCTCACGATTAGAATGAGTTCTTGCTTCTTACCTTAGGGGTTCCCCTGGGGCAAGAGAATACAGCTCTTATCGAAGACTGCATTACCACGGTCCCAAGCCCTTTAATCAGAACTGTGAAAGGGAGTAAAAATCTCTGGTTTATAGCTGGTAAGGAGATCTTGGAACCCCATTGGAACTTACCCTCTGGGAGCCCTTCTTTCTGGAAACGTCGAATCGGGTATTTTATGCTTAACGCATTCTACCCCGTGCTTAACACATTCAAGCCGGGTGCCTGTGAAGGGAATCGCCTTAAAAACAAGGCGCGCAGCGTCGTGAGAAAGGGGAATCGTCACTTGCACCAGGGGTTGAGGTTGAAGCAGCAGGTACTCGAACTCTAGTTTCGTTTCAGAGGAAGAGATTGAAGCTTTTAAGGCAATGCTTGAAGTAGATTCTTTCGATAGAGATACCGAGATTTCTTGCTTACTCCTTTTCCTAGTTGCTAGGACGTAAACCTTAGAGGATCACTCTGTTGTTACCACCAAAAGTAAAAAATAGACCTCGGTGAAAGCCTCTTAGTCAGTCGAACTCTCGGGAATCTCCTAAAAACTTAGTGAGAAATGTCAATTGCGAGCTCTAGCAGATGTCCCCGATCTTGAATTCCCTTATTTGCTGGTAAGGAAAGACCTAAAAGAAAGACCCGTGCCGTCTCAGCTTACTATTGATTGACTTGAGGTGGAATGTTTGCAAATCACCTGAACTTTTCGAATTTCATTTAAACTTTTATCTCTGCTGTCGCAGATCAGCTGTTGATCTAAGCCATATCTTTCAATGTCTCCAAGTCTTCTTTCCGATCGAAACAAAGAGGCTGGCTCTAACGCTCTCACCCCCGATCCCGGGCCCAATCACGAACCACCAATCTAATTCGACCACCTCTCCTGCATTTCCATATCCAATGCCTGGGAGCTAGGCTCGAGCTTGCCATAAAACCTCGGGGATAAAAGAGCCAATCAATCCAATGATCCCCATCTTCTGAAAAAAGAAAAGGCAATCCCCACCTTCTCTTTAGCCCTCTGAACCTAGTAGCTAATGAGCGGATTCTGATCCGATTCGTAGTTTCCCTTCGCCAAAGAACACCAACTGGTGAAGTGGATACCATCTCATTCAGTCAATCAATCCCATATTTCTTCAGGTCAAATGCAAGGAATTGCTATAGAAGGCGAAAGGGCACCAAATAGTTCCCTCGTTTCGGTGTCAGCCATCTTTCCTATTTCATCGGTCCCACCAACTACTCAATCTCTTTGTTCCCCCTTATTGATCCCAGGGCTACGGAGTCTATCCGTTCATCATTTCCATTAGTAAGGGGAAGCGGACCCGAACTCTCCATCTTTAGCTAAGGTCTTTTGAAAAACTTCACTTCATTTGTTCCAATGCGTAAGAACCTTGAAAGCAATAACTCCACTAGTTTTCCCCCCTAGTACCTGTCCCTATCTCTGAATCTCCATCATTGACAAAACCAGGATCAAATGAGACGTCCATCGACCGGATAAGACCTCCATATCCAAATCGATCTGTCCAGCTGCCGCTCCCCATTATCAGCCACAGAAGGAGCATCTCAACCAACCTCGAATCCTTCTTTTTTTCCTCCCGAACAAATCTGTCATGATTCTTCAGAGTGTCGTGAAATCACGGATCATCTTATATATATATAAATTTCTTTCGTTATGTTCTCAGGTAGAGCCAGTTGAGGTCCATACAACGAATGAAGAGTAATTTTGCCGTTGACTTCATATCTTCCTTGTCGATTTTCCTTTTCCACGGGATCACCATTCTCCTAGAGCTCGAGCATGAAACTTGATTACACAGATTCGGTTCGGTCGCAGGAGCGAAGCCACGACCACCTCTTGACGTAAGGCACGACGTAGTGGAGGAGCACTTTTAAGACGTACCCTACAGCATCTAGTCTTTAGACAAGTTTTTATTTTATTGGAGACGGCGGATGAGGTGCAAAAGGACAGATGGCATTACCAAGAACCAGATATGGTGCGACTGAATCTCGGCACGGAGGAGGCGTCAAAGATGATCGAAATCGGGATTTTTCTATTTAGTTAACACCTTTTCTCATTGAGTATTAAATTCTTAGTGTACCATAGGCGGTAATCTGGCTTTAATCGATTCCCTTCTTATAGTTAAAGATTTCAGTCTGGAAACAAAAACATCAGTAAGGTCTTTTCGTTCGGATATAAACATGGCAATCTACGTATGTGAAGTCTCTATGAAGCTGTCCAAGTGTAGATCCAACGCACTACTCAAGTAGGCTTTCCTACTGCCATTGAGAAAGAAATGCCCTTGACGCATTTCCACTTGCTGAAAGCTTTTCTTTCTAGTTGCTATATTCCAGTAGTGATTCGAGAAGGAATTCATGAGTGACTGACCATACTATGGAACTAGTCTACTGTTAAAGGATGTACACCTCTTCCTCATGGATAGATGGTGCCACCGCGCTGTACAAAATCCTCTGTTTACGATTCTCTCAAATACGAATTTTCTTTATCAACATGGTAGCGAGAAGAGAGACAGCGGATGGAATTGGAGAGAAAGGTGGAGCTTCACCAGGCCTTTAGTGATTATTTTTAAGTCTTGTCTAAGCCCCAGCCAATCGGGTAAGCGAACTGTCTTACGACAAGAAGTAGTCATGGGAAGGGTTACCCGTAGAATTTAGAATCGGTAGTAGCCCGGGTTCGGGCATTACAAAGGACTGCCAGTAAAGGGCCAAGCAGGGGCTTCATCTAGTATCCCCAAAAGCAAGCAGAGAATCAGTTTATTCGTGAAAAGATGGGACGGGAGTTGCCCGAATCAAATACGAAACAACATATTTGGAGATTATTAGCGCTTTGAAACTTAACTTCTACGCAGGGATCTGATTTGACCGGTCTAGAAAAGGTCAGTGCTGAACAAAGCTCCTAAGGTCCCCATTCGGGGATTTCCCCGTAAAAGCTAAGTCCTTACTTTACACAGAGTGAAGCTTCCGGCAATGCTTCAACAAGAGCCAAAGCTACCCGGGCCTGGGAAGAAGAAAAATCGAATAGAGGAAGAAGTGGCCGTGTAACTGGCTCGCTTGAGCTTTGGTACGCTAATAGTTTACTAATAGGATTAAAAGATTATTTTACGGATATCCCAGGGGCGTAGCGGGTTCGAAAGGACCAGGCTCATACTGACTGAATTTTTCACATTGAACGCTAAAGCAAGCCAAACTAAAAAACGAAATCAGAAATGGATTCTTTTTATTTTACTAGCTTGACGGAAGCTATTGGAAGCAACTGGACTCTCTACTTAGCTCGACCTTTATCTACGTTAGCATCCACACGAACCGAACCACTAGAATCCTGCCTTATACACTCATAGAGGCCTTTCCTTGAAAAACAAGAGAAGTAATCGCACACGGCGAAGACGTATCACGGTAGGGACTACTAAGGAGATGTACGAGTTTAGTTTAGTGTCCTTTTGATAAGTGTGCCACGAGTGCTCCCTTCTAAGGCTTCTGCTTCTCTCTAATAACGAGAAAATGACTCTTTCAGAAAGCAAAGCTACAACTCTTCAGTCTAAGCTATCTAAGCTAGAACTTAAGGTCGACCCCTTTTCATTTCCCTATTTGATTTAGTAAGGGGGAAAGGCAGTCCGCTTACCATATACAGAAGATCGATATCGCACAGAAGGCCTGATATCGCCCTATTTGAGATACTGATTCAAGTCTTAGTACTAACGAATGATCAAAGTCAACAGTCAGTCTTTCAGGTACGCCACCTCCTAGAATAGCAAGATCCTTCTTATTAGAGCAATCCTTACTTTTCTTCAGTCGCTTTCCTAAAAGGGTCCTAGGGCCCAATCAATCTCAATACTCTTGATGCAATGGACTGACAGAGGGTGAAAGCCTAGAAGACGCCTGCCTCAAAACCAGTCATCCGAGTGGGGCCCTGCGACATGTGCCATATTTAGGTTGCTTGCTTCCTTACACTAAGACCACTATCAGGCTTAGAGCCAAGGGGCCACTGCTTGCACGGACATAGGGGCATACGAACATAGGGGTAGAGTAGAGGTTTTTCCAACGCAGGACGGAATGGACTAGATGGACAGCTAGCACTGCCCCCTCACTTCCCACTTCCAAGAGAGGACCGAATCGAGGACTCGAAGACTTAGACGGAAACCCCTTTATATCGCTCCTGCAACAGAAAGACTCAATCAACAGCCGTATAATCAAGCAAAAAACAAAGATAAATATTCGAGGGAGGAAGATGCTCTCCCTTACGGTCGAGTTACTTTGTTCCTTCCTCTCGCTTCGCTCGAGCATCTTCAAACCTCACTCCGGCGAATGGGTACCTAGGCTTCTCTTGCCAATGTATACAAATAGACAGACCTGGCGAACTATCTTTCCAAAGCCCCTTTCTTGCTGCAAGTATAATGATTAGACGAAGAAGAGGCCGTCAGACCAGAAAGAAAGCTACCCTTTGAAGCTAGATTGAGATTTAGGTAATGGGCCGTCAGACAGAGACTGAGCGCAGACGCACCCGAGGAGTTTGATTTCTACGCTTCTTCTTCCTTTCTGAAGGGCACTTTCTTTCTCTTGAAAGATTTGATGCGCCACACGACTTACCCAATAGCTTTTCGATTGTTGGCACCGACTCCCCCTTTCAAAGTAAGATAGTTTCGAACAACATATATGATATTGTAACTTTACTCTTTTCATCCAACTCGAAATATCGTAAGAGAAGCACTTTGACGCCCAAAAAGTCCCATGTCTTTCCGGACCAACCACCGGCGATTTCCGACAAGTCTTTTCCCGGGGGAGCGGAAAAAGAAAAGAAAATGAATCAAAGCAATGGACTTGCTAATTTCAGAATACATCACATCTCTAGGGTTAACCCTGTCTATCGCCCTTCTTGTGGCTTTTAGGGCTGGACAGGCCAGAAATATAAATTCCATTAATATGGGGAATAAGCTCAATCAATTGACTATAGATACGCTAAAAGAAAGAATCGTATCCAAAGTAGAAATGCTTGTACGGGTTTATAAAGAAACTACTCCAGGTTTGGACTTTGAGCTGCCTCCCATAGAACCTATTGCTCAGCAGATCCTTTTTACAGAGGAAAGTATTCCCTATCTTAATTCCCTATATACGAGTCTCATTGAGAACGGGACCCAAGGGGAATACTTTATCCAAGTTATACAATTTATTCTAGGATAGTCTTTCTTTTTCTGATGGTTCCTGACGTACTGGAGTTATAACATTTGAATTTCTCTTACATTCTACGTTCACTTTCACACTGAAGCTTGAAAGGAAAAGTCAATTAAGAGAAATTCATAGCTATCTCCCGCAGGCTATTCTTTAGATCGTTCCACTCGTTTAAGAATACTCATACAGTCTAATAAAATAATAAAAAAAACCAAAGAAAAGAAGCGAGGCTCGCTGAACTATTGATTAACGTCCTTCAAAGAAAAGAGCGTATTCTATTCCTTGCATGAAGAGTTTGATCCAGGCTCAGGATGAAAAGCTGGCGGCATGCTTCACACATCCAATTCAGACTATGTTTTCGATCAATCTCATTCGCTCTCTAAAATTTCTTATAATAAGAAATGAAATGTCTGATTTGCTCTTTCACCTAGTTAAAGAAAGGTAATTGTCCGCCCAATAGAGCTTAGCCATGAATAGGCCGAAATGGTCTCGCGAAGCCGGTCCCCGGAATCCCAGCGACAAAGTCAAACTTAGACTGGCCTGCTTAAAGCTAGCTTTCTAACTCTTTGATTGATAAATAGAACTAGATCTCGACCTGGCTTTCTCACACTAAGAGGAAATGCAGACTTTCTGGCTTGAAGACTAACTTGGAAACCAGGCTTTCGCCCTCTAACCCAGCTTTCAAAGAAAACTGTCTGGAACAGCTGCTTTCAAGCATCAAGAATTGATGATGCCCCCCTTAGGACAGCAACTGGGCCCCCGGTAAATGGAACGGGCTGGAAAGAAACAACAATAGCAACTCCTTCAAAAACCCCAGGGAAAGGGGAGATAGAAAGACTATTCAGTACAGCGGAGAGAGTCTATTTGATGGTAAGAGCTATAGGAGCCCTACTTAAGGCTTTTACAGTATAGTTAAAATATATGATATTCGAGAAGAACGGGGAAGCAAGGGAAGGAGAAGCTGTTGTGAATGAATCCGGTCTTGGGAGTAAAGGCGTGCCTTAAGGCAGCGAGGGACGAAAGGATAGAATGATTCTTTGTATGCGCGAGCTGAAATACAGTTAGTTTCATTAGAGCCATTTTCTCACTTAGTTACCAACTTCCAATTCAAGTGCCACCGAGTAAATGGTAGCTTCAGATGAGATAAACCCCTGAGTCCAACGACGGATCGTAAAGTAATGGTCTCCAATGACCCAAGGTTTTTTTTACATGCTGATAATCATTCTTATTCCCTTTCTCCGAGTTGAGGACATTCATTGGCTGCGGTGCCAGTTACACGATCGAACATCAGGCAGTCACTTCACTAACAACTAGAATGATAGCAGAATGGCTTAATGAAACTGCCAAGACTAGAGGGATTGGAATGATTGCAAAACCCTAACTTCCAAGACTTTACGGTTAACTTACCACAATAGGACGAGAGGGAGAAGGTCTTATGGCAATCTCAGGCATACTAAAAATCGGTTATTTGGCCTGATCGAGCAACCTATGAACAGTTGTCGCCTACATAACCTACCTCCCAGACCAAGGGAAGAAGGTATCAGATCACTTTTGAGAGCCCTTTTGTTAAACCAGTTCCTTTACTCTTTTTGAATGAATTACAGTCAGTAAAGTAATCTGGTGGAAGGGGTCCATAGAAAAAAAATTGGCTTCTTTTTCTTTTTTCTATTTTTAGAATAGAGAAAGAGTCGAAACTAAGGGTACGCTCTCTAGAAGATTTGCTCGGAGCTTTTTTTTTTCACTTGGTCGCCTGGTATCTTGAAACCTCTTTGCTTGCGGGGGCAGGAGTGGAAAGAGCGCTTCGCGAAAGAATCGTGTGGCGCGGTGAAAGGTTTCCCGTTGGGGTTTCCGACCCTCCAGGTCTCCACCTACTTGTGGAATAGGGGGGGTTCCTTGATATTAAGGTGTCAAGGCGGTCGAAGAAGGCCACAGGTGGAAGCAACCGATGCTTTGATCATTCAATTGACTCCTTGCTGCCAGTCCGTGCTTGCTGTCATGCTGGCAAAAGCAGGGGTTTCGGTCGGTTTTACCTACTATTGGATTTGAACCAATGACTCTCGCCGTATGAAAGCGATACTCTAACCGCTGAGTCAAGTAGGTCAAGCTGAGTCAAGTCACCCTATAAGAGAAAGCCGCGCAACCAAAGTAGCCCTTACTATACAAGGGGGGCGGAGCGCTAAGAAAGAGAAAGCGTTATCACTATACGAAATGAAGCAGCGGCTAGCACGCTAAGCTAAGATCAACCAATGTTCGAACGCGGAGCCTTTCTTTCTCGGTCGTCTGTCTTAATAAGTGGATTCCGATTCATGCAGTCGTTCTCTGCTGCATTGGTCTTTTCACTCCCCACTCTCCACCATAACAAAATGTTTCCACTATATCTCAGGAGTAGTCAAAGGAAGTACGGCGGGTCCGAGTAGGAAGAAATTTACTAAGAAGTAGGGCATACAACAATGGATCAATTCATTCAACAAGATCTATTCGGATCAGACCAGGATGAATAGGATTGGTCTGACCTCTCGCTCGGATGTAAGACTCCCGCCGCTGACAGATGTCCCATGCCACCTTTCATGAACAACTATGCCCGAGAATGAATTGTGATATAGTGCCGAATAAGCCACTGCTCTATTCCCGACTCGAAATCCATAAAGGACTTTAAGGGAGATAAAATAGGGGGCCCTATACCATACATCCTGCTGCCTTGGGACGACTGCAGCTACATCGTAGCAGGACGACCAAATGGAGGTGGAAAGCCCTTGTATAGGTTGGGCGCGAACTAGCGCCTTCCTTATACTTATATAAAATGTTGGGCCTTCCCCTTATTTATTAGTATTAGGCAAGTTGCCCGAGGACTTCTACTGGGAATGAAAGTTCCCTATTATAGGATCCCTAGTAAAGCCAATTTAATGATGGCCGCTTATCTGAGTAAGAAGACGATGGCTCCTATTATTGGTGAGCGATCTCCTCTACACCTTATCTTTGGGCGTTTTACTCTCTTTCAAAGAGATGACTATTCAAACCTCAGAGTATTCGGATGCACGTGCTTTGTTAAAATTCCATCTCCTGCACAAGACAAACTGAGCCCTACATCTCACTCTATGTGTTTTCTTGAGTGAGGTTGGGGTACCCCTCTCTCAAAAGGGCTACAAGTGTTAATGATCCTTCTACACGACGATTCCACCTTTCTCGACATGTCACCTTTTTCGAACATGTGCCTTACTACGGAGCTCGGGGCTATGAGATTCCCTGTGATGGTGGGCCATTATGTTCCCTTGTCTCCCCTTAGAGGGGAGGGGTGGAACTATTGAGGAGTTTATCCTTAAGAGCAGGAGGTTCCTTGTGTGAAACTTAGATGTTGAAGCACGCACCCTTTCTTTATCTTATGCTATGGGTAAGGAATCAAAGGCAAGGAGCCAACCCCAGTTCTTTTTAGGAAGCAACCTCTCCCCTCCCCTGTGGGTTCACCCCTGAGTCTAATGCCTTAACGGCCTTTTAAGCGCCTCTCACAACGGACTCGACACCAATGGGACGGGATTGGTCATCTTCTAGCTTACTCTACTAGAACTATTGTGACTTCCATGCTACTAAGCTAATAAGATCGGGAGAAAAAGTTCTTAAAGAATGTTCATTTTATTTGATAAGTAATCAAGGAGCTATGTATATAGCACTCAGATGAGGCTTAGTGAAAAACTAAAGAGAACAGATTCAAGTTAAGCTAGCCCAGGGGTAATCCAGCTACAAATGAAAGAGTAAAGCGCATTATCTTCATTCCACTTCCAATTAGATGTGTTAGGCACAGTGAGATTTGCCAATCCTCTTAAAAATCAATTGAAAAAGAAAATCAAGAGTGCTTAGTGCTTGGTCCCAGATACCAGCTCCTGATGAACTGCCCAGCTAGGCACGATCGCAGACAGACACAAATGGGGCGCCGCTTGCCTTAGTGAGCTCGAAAAAGAGGAAGGAAGGGGAGGACGCTTTTGCACAAGAACAAAGGTTGAGTCATAGGCTTGAGGAAGGCCCACATACCATTCCGAGGGGTCCTCTCTCTTCCTCATTCTATTTCTTACTTATGGATTGCCATAAGAAAAGCATCATTTCCTTCCTTTTGCTAGATTAAAAAAAATTCTACCGACCAAGCTGGTTCACCTCTAGAATTACGTATGTAAGTGTCTTCTTTCCTCCTCCTCTAGTAAAGAAAGGGCATCCTCAGACCAATAGAGTCTAGCCAGAGAGAGGACATTCCCCATGCTGCGGTTCGAAAAGGTCTCCCAAAGCAGGTCACCGGGAGCTAAGATAGGCCTGTGCTTGTCTAACTCAAGACAAATAGCGGAAATTCTATGAAGACAGATAGATATAGAAAGTGTTCAGCGAGTTCGAGGAATCGTAAGTCTCTGAGTGCAACTCCGAATAGCTATGCGATGGTTTTCGCAATCGTAGTAGCTCTGTTATTGTTTGATTTTTGGTTGTCTGATCACACTCGAAATATCATGAATATCCTTCGTCGTCTCTCTTCGATTTTTCATAGATTTTTCAAGAGTTTGGTAGTACTTTTCATTGCTTCCTTTCTTATGAACTTTTTCTTTACTTGGACCATTCCATTTCTCGATTCCCTCGATTGGTTGCTTTCTTTAATGGAGGACATTCCTCTTTACGGCGGAGACGCTGGAAGGGGTGTTAGCTCTTCGACAGAACCAAGTCTTCCCGCGGCTGAAGAAGATCCAGGGGATCGGTCCGAGATCGAAAGAGCCTTGGATCAACTTGAATTGGCCAAGATTAAAGAACAAAAAGATCGCTTGGCCGAACAGATTAGCCCTCTGATTGAATCGGAGAAGGCACGACTAGTTAGAAGATTGTGGCACCGCAACTTGGGTGAACTTCCATCACCAAGTGAGATGGTCGAAATTATTATTAACCGCTTCGCCAGCAAAGCTGCCTATAATGCCAACAAACCCAATGTCCCCAGGGCAAATTTACGGCACTTGAGGGTTTGGGTGACACGAGCACAACAATCGGCAGAGCAGGATGGGAAGGGAAACATGAGTATAAAAAATCATATTTCTTCAATAATTGAAGGATATTTCAAGTAGAAGAGGTGACGTATTGTTTCACATTTGAATTTCACTTACATTCTACGTTCCCGAAGTGGATCCTATCAAATATTTCACATTTTCTATGATTATCTCTATTTCAGGTATTCGGGGAATCCTCCTTAATAGACGAAATATTCCTATTATGTCAATGCCAATTGAATCAATGTTATTAGCTGTGAATTCGAACTTTTTGGTATTTTCTGTTTCTTCGGATGATATGATGGGTCAATCATTTGCTTCATTGGTTCCAACGGTGGCAGCTGCGGAATCTGCTATTGGGTTAGCTATTTTCGTTATTACTTTCCGAGTCCGAGGGACTATTGCTGTAGAATCTATTAATAGCATTCAAGGTTAAAGATGACTCCTAGAGAGTTACCAAAATACGAAGTTCTCTTCTCCTTTCTTTCTCTTCTTTCTTTTTGATACTTGGTTGGCAGGGTCAGGGCCTTTCTCGCTGGGCGAGCGCATCCGATTCTAAAGTCCTTTCTTATTCTTAAACCACTTCCCGTTCAGTTGCTGAAAGATAGAGATCAGGCTTTCTAAATGAGATTGAGTTCCACGAATATGCAGGCTAGAAAGATGCTATTTGCTGCTATTCTATCTATTTGTGCATCAAGTTCGAAGAAGATCTCAATTTATAATGAAGAAATGATAGTAGCTCTATGTTTTATAGGCTTTATCATATTCAGTCGGAAGAGTTTAGGTAATACTTTCAAAGTGACTCTCGACGGGAGAATCCAGGCTATTCAGGAAGAATCGCAGCAATTCCCCAATCCTAACGAAGTAGTTCCTCCGGAATCCAATGAACAACAACGATTACTTAGGATCAGCTTGCGAATTTGTGGCACCGTAGTAGAATCATTACCAATGGCACGCTGTGCGCCTAAGTGCGA
Organism: Nicotiana tomentosiformis; assembly: GCF_000390325.3. Classification (NCBI taxonomy): domain Eukaryota; kingdom Viridiplantae; phylum Streptophyta; class Magnoliopsida; order Solanales; family Solanaceae; genus Nicotiana; species Nicotiana tomentosiformis. Next base: position 81,509,080 of record NC_090818.1, read on the forward strand.
AAAGACAGTGCAAGCTTTGTTATGCCGAAACCTAAATGTTAAGTCAGCAACACTTCCAAATGCCACTTCTTCCCGTCGCATCCGTCTTCAGGACGATATAGCCATAAAGATGCACGTCTTAGTGGGGAAAAGATTTTGCCCCCGGTGTAGCTCGAAAGCAGAAAGAGTCGAATTCATTCGAGAGAGCTTGGTGGTCTTAAGAATGGTTCGGGTGGGGGATTCTCTTAAGAATAAAGAATTAGAATAGAATCTAATTCATGTTCATGTTAACAGAAGAGCGGATCCAATACCAAGACGCTTGAGAGAAAAGGCTAGCCTTGTATATACGCTATTTCTGTTTATGTCAGAGGTGCCCAAAGCTAGAAGCAAGATTTCGAGTAGAATATTCAAAGCTTTTGAGTAAGTAAGATGGATGGATTTGGAAGCAAGTGAAAGAACTAGTTGCATAGATATAGATATAGAGAAAGTCCTTTCTCTTCAGAGGGTGATATTAGGGTTTTGAGATCGGTTCTGACGTCGAACAGGTTTTCGACCCGAAAAGCTCCACAGAGCTGTCGTATGCGGGTACTACGAGGCCCACGACTTTCTTGATCGCCTCATTCTTCAACCATGGGTTAAGATGTGGCTAAAGTCTCTCCGATGGTAGCGTATATTACGCTCGAGGTCTCTCGAGCCTCCTCTTGTACCAATGTCTCCGTTTTAGGGTTTAAGGAATAAGGTAATGAAATTCCGGTATGGACTTTTGTTGTTGTTACGACAGGCGGAGAGCAGTGCCCTATTGGTCTAATTCCTGCTTCCCCTTGGTATCGGTAAAGGGGCTGGTAAGCGCTTCCCGAATAGATTCCTTTCTCTTCCCCGGACACCGAACAAAGGGAACCCTGGCTTCACTTGTCGTAGTAAGACCACCCCTCTATAAGCTTTCCCTATCGCTCTGATGAACCTCTTTCCGCCTGTTCTCTAGAGTTCAAGAACAGATTCTTGCCTATCCCTTATTTGTCCATTAAGTCCGTTTTCCGCTAAAGGCAGCATGAAAAGCACCTTAATTGTAATACGTAAGAGGAAG